>NW_028255191.1:0-47711 GCF_964263255.1 Lissotriton vulgaris
ATCAACAAAAACAACAAAGAATTAACATACAGTATTTGAAAAGTCTATCATTCTTTTTTCCTTATAGTACGCTGCCCAGAACGCTTCCCGGTTCGCGAACTTGGCGCTCACCACGCAAAAAAAAAAATTTTTTTTTTTTTTTTTACCCTGCTGGGCCCTTTTAAAACCTCCACATAAAACCTAGGGGGTCAACGAGGATCTACTATGCACCCTTATGGTAATTTCCCCCTTTGTTTTGGCCTCCTCTTGTCTCTCGATACTACCGAGAGACAAGATGGCGGCCGCGCCGGACTGTTTAGAATGTTGACAGACACCGGAGAGCCAATCAGCTTCGCTTCGCAAAGTTCCGATACGCGAAAAGTTCGCGAACTGGAGCGCTACCCGGAGCGCTGTTACAGATATATATCTTGTTTTAAATGTTAATTTCTCAAAATCCACTGAAGCACATATATTGAGACCTAGCAAAGGCACATCGGGCTAACAGTCCCTACAATTTTGCCAAGTTTCGTGGAAATCCATTCAGCCGTTCGAGCTAAAAGTGAGGCCAACCGCCCTATGGAAATTAACATGGGAAAAACGCGTTTTGGGACCCCCCTTTTTTCTCGGCCCCCCCTTGACGAACCCCCCCCAAATTTCCAGGAGCTGCTCAGAAACAAAATGTGCCATTTTCCTGAAAATTTCAGCCGATTCCGTCCACAAACGCCAAAGTTATTAGACATAGAATTTTTCCCATAGGGAAAAAATCCTAACTATATATACCTACTGGCGACCGCCAGTAGGTAATATATATATATATATATGTATATATATATATATATATATATATATATATATATATATATATATATATATACATATATATATTACCTACTGGCGGTCGCCAGTAGGTATATATAGTTAGTATTTTTTCTCTATGGGATTTTTGAAAATTCTATGTCTAATAACTTTGGCGTTTGTGCTAATCCTAACTATATATACCTACTGGCGACGGCCAGTAGGTAATATATATATATATATATATATATATATATATATATATATATATATATATATATATATATATATATATATATATATATATATATATATATATTACCTACTGGCGGTCGCCAGTAGGTATATATAGTTAGGATTTTTTCCCTATGGGATTTCTGAAAATTCTATGCCTAATAACTTTTGAGTTTGTGGACGGAATTGGCTGAAATGTTCAGGAAAATGGCACATTTTGTTTCTGAGCAGCCCCTGAAAATTTGGTGGGGTTTCGTCAAGGGGGGGCTGAGAAAAAAGGGGGGTCCCAAAACGCGTTTTTTGCATTGAGTTTTCCATAGGGCGGTTGGACTCACTTTTAGCCCGAACGGCTGAATGGATTTTCACGAAACTTGGCAAAATTGTAGGGACTGTTAGCCCGATGTGCCTTTGCTAGGTCTCAATATATGTGCTTCAGTGGATTTTGAGAAATTAACGTTTAAATCAAGATATATATCTGTAACAGCGCTCCGGGCAGCGATCCGGTTAGCGAACCTTTCGCGTATCGGAACTTTGCGATGCGAAGCTGATTGGCCCTCCGGTGTCTGTCAACATTCTAAACAGTCCGGAGCGGCCGCCATCTTGTCTCTTGGTAGGATCGAGAGACAAGAGGAGGCCAAAACAAAGGGGGAAATTACCATAAGGGGGCATAGTAGATCCTCGTTGACCCCCTAGGTTTTATGTGGAGGTTTTAAAAGGGCCTAGGAGGGTCCAAAAAAAAAAAAATTTTTTTTTTGCGTGGTAAGCGCCAAGTTCGCGAACCGGAAAGCGTTCTGGGCAGCAAACTTTATGGATAAAAGAATGAAAGACTTTTCTAATACTGTATGTTAATTATTTGTTGGTTTTGTTGATTATTTTTTAATTTTTTAATTTTTTAAGCAATTTTTTATTGTTGTGATTGTGTTTCAAAATTTAATAACATTTCTAACATTTAACTAGTTTATGAATTACATATAAAAATGATTAAAGACTCAAACAATTTTTTAATATTACATACAATTCTATTTTTCGGATTGTTTTTCGAAATTTAATACAACGTCTAGCATTTCACTGTCTGATATGTGTTCTTGTTCAGTGAACATAAGTTCAAACATTTGACCGTCATCATAATGAAGTAAATGATCCACTGATTCTACACATTGAACTAATTCATGGTCCCGTGATTCATCCATGAAATCTGAGTCATCATTGTCCGCAATAACTTTTTCTGTGTTGGTCTCCAGAACAATTTCGAAGGAAACATTCTGCTCACCTTCCATTTTATTGCTGTAATTTGCATAAAAAATAAATATATCAGTAGAGATAGGGCACTGTTGGGTTTAAGTTCAGACAGGCACTTGTGAGTTTATAACAGAGAAGTAATCTATGGGCACTGTATGGTTTCAGGCGTGAAGTAGTACTATTAAAAAGTGCCTGTGAAGAAGCCTAAGTAAATTCATAATTATACCACAGAAACCTAAATCAGTCCATAATTATAATAAAGAAGCCTTTCTCAATGTCTAACTCTTACAGAGGGATAGTATATAACTATCTGAAAAAGTTTACCATATTTACTTATAGTGCACAATATACTTCAGTTTTAAAAATAACAACTTACCTTTAGAAACAAGTTGATGTTATTAGTGATATTCTAAATGATATATACAACAACAAGTAGTAGTCAAAATGGCTGTGTTTCCTTCTCTCCCTTTATATATATACAGGTATATAACCAATCAAATGTCAGGTAATAAAAGTAGAAAAGGAAAGTAACATTTTCATTGGTTGTCAATTCCAACAATTCAGATGTGTTTTGTGAAGTAATTTACCTCACGGTATTTGGAGAGGTCTACAGGCTAAATGGCTAAATGGAATTTCAATGAAATTTGTGAGAATGGAAGGGATTGTTATGTAGTATGAGCTAATCTATATTTGGTGAGAGTGTCTCTAGTCGTTTTTCTGTAAATTACTTTCCCGCCTTTTTTTAGGACCGCTTTCCGGGAAGCGGCCCGGTTAGCGAACCTTAAGCGTCACGGGAGTCCACCATTTTGTGTTTCGGTCGCATTAAGATACAAGATGGAGGGCAAATAATGTTTAGAATGGGTAGAAGGGGTCATGGTAGACTTATCTTGACCCCCTAGGTTTTCTGAGCGTGGCTGAGGAGGCTTATATGTGCGGAAAGAAAAACTTTTTTTTAAAAAATTCCGCGAGGTTAGCTTTCGGTTAGCGAACCGGGTAGCGCTCCGGGGAGCGAATTTTGTGGAAAATTAGTGAAAAACGTTAGAGAAAAATAATAATTGTGAGTGATCAGATGTAGGGTAGCTCTGAGAAGAGCTTTTGGGTTTATGGTACATTTAGGTACTTATAAGTAGGTACCAATGCACAGTCTTAAATTCAGAATGAAAATTCTGTTGCCCTCATCTGAGAAGTGAACTCCATCTCCTCTGTAGATATCTTGCATGTAGTAACGCAAGTTATTGTTGTACAGAGAGCCCATTCCATGGTCTCTCATGTAAGCTGAAACAGATTTGTTTACATGCTTCCTCGCTTTCTCAATTTGTGGACAAAATTGGTTGGACCACCTCCATTTCTGTCTTTGGCATATATTGGAATATACCAAGGCAGTTTGAGGAAAAAGTGCCATTAATTGCTCAAAGGTGTCCTTTAAAAGCATTTCCAGACCTACCCCTGTCAAAGTGCCCAAATCATTACCTCCACAGTGCACTATTAACAGGTCAGGTTTTGGCAAATGCATAAAGGTTTTCACCAATGGTATCAATTGGTGACATTTTAATCCTCTTTGGCCCAACCACTTAATTTCCACATCTTGTAAATTGAGGTTAGGTAAATTTCTGCTCTCAGCATACCTTTGAGCCCAGTGGATGTAACTATGTCCAACAATCCAGACCTTAAACATGGTGGGAGAAGGTTGTTCTGCAGTCAGATGAAGTGTGGTAATGAAAGGGCAGTTGAAACAGTAGGAGTTTCTAAAGAAAAAAAACTGTGGATTTACAATGCTAATGATTCATTAGCAGTGATTGGTGCATTTCCATTTCTGAAAACAGAAAGTTAGGGTGCATGGATGTGTTCTTTGAAAGATGTAATTTGAATGGTCAAGGAAGAAACATTTAATGAAAGATTGCACTGGATACGCAGGTGCACTGAGAGTTCAGAGTTCAATTGAAACATTGTTGTGTGAATTTGCAAACATGAGAGGTCTTCCAGGAGGTGGTTGCTATGGAAACAAGGCAGACAGGGCAGAGGGGGGAAGGGTTTTGATTTGAAAAAAGTGAGGGAAGAGGTATGATTGGCTAATATGAGAGATATGTGAAAAGAATATCTGTATTTCTGTGCTTTCAATAGCTGCAGCCTTTGGAGTGCATCCTTTTTCTTCTGCTGAAGACAATTTGGTGTATTTCTTAGACTGTTTTCAAAACTCAAAAAATATTTGCTAAGGTGAGAAAAGATTTATTTAATTTAGATAGAGAATAGTATGATTTAAGGAGAAAATGATGAAGAAAGCTGTGTTTTTAAAATGTGGTTTTGTCTCTAGTGATATACTAATAGAATTAGTTTCATAGAGAAATTGTAATTGCATATTTGGTGTAACATTCTGGCATGCAGTAACACAAGTTATTGTGGTACATGGAGCCCATTTTATGGTCTGTTATGTAAGCTGAAACAGAGATGTTGCTTTTAAAAACGATTTAAGAAATCAATTTCATTTCTGGATATGTACTGCTAGAGCTTCATAGGTTGTTTTGAGCCATATTTATAAGGTATTTGAGTGTCTAAGATGTTATGTTTTCCTTTTAAAATGTAAAGTGTTCCTCATGGGGCAAGTGTCTTGTAAATACGCTCCCACTTGTGCTTGGCAAATTTAGATTTTGATTATGGGAGTTACCTAGCCATGTTAATAGTGTCCCAAAAATGGTGCTAGGGCATTCCAGAAAACACTTTCATGTGTCTCAAGGACATTTTTAGTCATTTCTCCATGATCAAATTGACTAGGTGGTCCTCTCTTCTTATGAGGAGGTGGAGGTGGTGGGGTTCCACCAGCTGCAGCAAGTACAGAAGCCATTGTTCAATTCTAGCTAAATGGTCTTTCTCTCACCAAGATGAAAGTCAGAGTGAGGAAATAAGGAGGGGTTTACATGATTTGGGGAAAGCAAAAGTTCTGAACCAATGAAAAGTGTTATTTTTAGGTCACATGACCTAGTCATACATCATTTGGAAACCAAAAGTGAAATGAACCAATGAAAAGTTTGATAAACAAGTCACATGACCTGTTCAGCTTACGTTACGCGGCGCGCGCCGCGTCCCAGATCGCTTCCGGTTCGCGGTCCGGAGCACTTCCGGGAGCGCTAACGCGGCGCGTCATTAGACGCATTACGCGATAACGTGATACGTCGCGCTTCCTCGACGCGTCACAGTTCCGCTAACGTAACGTTGACCGGTTCGCGGACTAGATCGCGGCATCAAGATGAGCTAACGGAAAGCTTCCCGGTTCGCGAACTAGAAGCGAAGAAAAAAAATATTAAAAAAAAAATTATCAATAAACATCTAAATATATTTTGGGATTTAAAGAAGAATACATTTTACAGCTACAGATGTTAGCTTTTAAAAAACCAATGAAATTCACAGAAAAAACCATAGGTTATAGACCATATATAGTTAGAAATTTGCATTTAAAAAACCATTGAAATTCAATGAAAAAACCATAGGTTATAGACCATATATAGTTAGGGATTTGCATTTACAAAACCTTATTTTACTCGCATAAAACCATTGAAATTCCATATATAGTTAGTTGCGCTAACTATATATCGCGCACCCGCAATCCACTGCTGATGATGTCACATATTACATCATTCATGACATGGTCAGTGACATCACTGATGACATCACTGATGACAACTCAAATGACATCCCTGACAACATCACAGATGACATCATTCATGTGTTAATACGATGAACCTCTACAGACTCTGATATAACCTTAGATACACTCAGTGAAAACAGACACTCACAGATTGTCACTCATCCATGGAGTTACTCATACACCTAGACAGTCATGCAAAGAATCAATCACACCTCCAATTCCTCAACTATACAGTTATACACACCTTACTTATTCAAACATATACTAACACATATTTACTCTCTTATACAATCCCTGATACAAGTTCACAATGATCAATACAGCCACTCACACATTAACTGGCTCTTATGCACAGTTATTTATATATGTCAACTCTCACATGTACTGTGTTTTAAATATGTACTTACTTTGACATGTAGCACTGAGATATCCATTCACTCACCAATACACTCATGCACACAGTCAACCGCCCATACAGCTGTTTCCACATGCACTTTTGAACCCATACATCTAGTGTATCAACTGCTCACACATCTATGCACAGAGTCATACACCTCCCAGCCACCCACACACACACTCAGTCTCCCATACAAATACTTGGGCAACCAATCAATAATCCATATAGTTACTCATATAGCTACTGATCAACACATGCAGCAGTTTACAGAACAACAGACATAATGATGCACAAATTAAGACAGTTTAGTCACTAACCCATGCACTCAGTGAGACACATTTAATCACTCACTCATACAGTCAGTCATGCACCTACTAAATCCTTCATCCAGACACTTATACATCCACTCATTCTTCAATATGTAAGACATATTTTAACTTTACAGAAACATACAAACACTGGATGATGTCATCAGTGATGTCATCAGTGATGTCACTGACCATGTCATGAATGATGTAATATGTGACATCATCAGCAGTGGATTGCGGGTGCGCGATATATAGTTAGCGCAACTAACTATATATGGAATTTCAATGGTTTTATGCGAGTAAAATAAGGTTTTGTAAATGCAAATCCCTAACTATATATGGTCTATAACCTATGGTTTTTTCATTGAATATATATATATATATATATTACCTACTGGCGGTCGTCAGTAGTATATATAGTTAGGATTTTTTCTCTATGGGATTTTTGAAAATTCTATGTCTAATAACTTTGGCGTTTGTGGACGGAATTGGCTGAAATTTTCAGGAAAATGGAACATTTTGTTTCTGAGCAGCCCCTGACAATTTGGGGGGGTTTCATCAAGGGGGGGCCGAGAAAAAAGGGGGGTCCCAAAACGCGTTTTTCCCATGTTAATTTCTGTAGGGCGGTTGGCCTCACTTTTAGCTCGAACGGCTGAATGGATTTGCACGAAACTTGGCAAAATTGTAGGGACTGTTAGCCCGAAGTGCCTTTTCTAGGTCTCAATATATGTGCTCCAGTGGATTTTGAGTAATTTAGGTTCAAAAAAAGATATATATCTGGGCGGAGCCTAACCACACATCTGATCTGATTGGCTGTCAGCACTTCATCCAAGAAGTGTTGGCAGCCATCTTGGGACCAATATACATGATAGCACCTCATTAAAAAGCATTGTAGTTAATAGAGGGTTTTAGGACTTTAGTTACATTATAAATCATTTGTTGATGGTACCATACTCGTTTTAGGAATTGTGGTGGGTTCTAAGGTGATTTTACCATGTGAAAAAAACCTTCTGCTGTGATATCATGAATATTGTTTGGAAGGAAACTAATATCTCATGATTTTCCCACAGTGGTTTGGAAGGGGATCTATGAGCTAAACTGAAAGCATATTTTCTGTAAATTCACATTATCTTTCTCAGTCATGTGAAAATGAAGTCTGACATTCTAGTAAAACATGTACATCCAACAAGGACAGAGACTGTCAGTTGATTCCTTTGTGTTCTACTGCAGCCTCCTAGAGTGTTCTAAAGAACAACTAGAGCGCTAACAGTCCTACTTATTACAAAGGTATGGCACACCTGAAGCCATCTTGATTGGAATAAAGTGGTAACTCTTAAAACATTTAATTTAAAAAGAAACAACATGAGGGGGTATATTTTGCCATAGAAAGTATGATTAGTGCTGCAGAATGAAAAATTAGGGCACATTTTGAGTGACTTCTCAAATCCTTTTCTATTTCATTAAAACATTCTGACATGCAGTCTCCCAAAATGGCCACCAGAGACAAAAGAGCCCAAATGTAGCCCAAATATCACCCAGGTGTAGCCTTGTTGTAAATATTTTTGTCCACCCTAAGCGTGGAAGGGTATTCTCAGATGTGAGACCCTTGCTCATTGCACCATCAGGATTCAAGCAAACCGGGCCGAAGACGGCTGTAATGCCAGAAACCGGTCCCCGGGAGCTTGTTTCCTTCCCAGTGTAAGAATTGGCTTTTGTAGTTTGGTTTGCCCTGTTCCCATCATGCACTGGGACAGGAACAGACTAATTTGCATACAGCCAGGTTCTGAAACTGGGATGGTGCAGTGAGCTAAAAAACGGTGTTGGATCTAGCCCTGATCTCTTGACTGGGTGAGAGCTTTCTGCTTAATTCAGAGACTCTGTCCCTCACCACCCCTTGTTGTAAATATTTTTGTCCACCCTAAGCGTGGAAGGGTATTCTCAGATGTGAGACCCTTGCTCATTGCACCATCAGGATTCAAGCAAACCGGGCCGAAGACGGCTGTAATGCCAGAAACCGGTCCCCGGGAGCTTGTTTCCTTCCCAGTGTAAGAATTGGCTTTTGTAGTTTGGTTTGCCCTGTTCCCATCATGCACTGGGACAGGAACAGACTAATTTGCATACAGCCAGGTTCTGAAACTGGGATGGTGCAGTGAGCTAAAAAACGGTGTTGGATCTAGCCCTGATCTCTTGACTGGGTGAGAGCTTTCTGCTTAATTCAGAGACTCTGTCCCTCACCACCCCTTGTTGTAAATATTTTTGTCCACCCTAAGCGTGGAAGGGTATTCTCAGATGTGAGACCCTTGCTCATTGCACCATCAGGATTCAAGCAAACCGGGCCGAAGACGGCTGTAATGCCAGAAACCGGTCCCCGGGAGCTTGTTTCCTTCCCAGTGTAAGAATTGGCTTTTGTAGTTTGGTTTGCCCTGTTCCCATCATGCACTGGGACAGGAACAGACTAATTTGCATACAGCCAGGTTCTGAAACTGGGATGGTGCAGTGAGCTAAAAAACAGTGTTGGATCTAGCCCTGATCTCTTGACTGGGTGAGAGCTTTCTGCTTAATTCAGAGACTCTGTCCCTCACCACCCCTTGTTGGAAATATTTTTGTCCACCCTAAGCGTGGAAGGGTATTCTCAGATGTGAGACCCTTGCTCATTGCACCATCAGGATTCAAGCAAACCGGGCCGAAGACGGCTGTAATGCCAGAAACCGGTCCCCGGGAGCTTGTTTCCTTCCCAGTGTAAGAATTGGCTTTTGTAGTTTGGTTTGCCCTGTTCCCATCATGCACTGGGACAGGAACAGACTAATTTGCATACAGCCAGGTTCTGAAACTGGGATGGTGCAGTGAGCTAAAAAACGGTGTTGGATCTAGCCCTGATCTCTTGACTGGGTGAGAGCTTTCTGCTTAATTCAGAGACTCTGTCCCTCACCACCCCTTGTTGTAAATATTTTTGTCCACCCTAAGCGTGGAAGGGTATTCTCAGATGTGAGACCCTTGCTCATTGCACCATCAGGATTCAAGCAAACCGGGCCGAAGACGGCTGTAATGCCAGAAACCGGTCCCCGGGAGCTTGTTTCCTTCCCAGTGTAAGAATTGGCTTTTGTAGTTTGGTTTGCCCTGTTCCCATCATGCACTGGGACAGGAACAGACTAATTTGCATACAGCCAGGTTCTGAAACTGGGATGGTGCAGTGAGCTAAAAAACGGTGTTGGATCTAGCCCTGATCTCTTGACTGGGTGAGAGCTTTCTGCTTAATTCAGAGACTCTGTCCCTCACCACCCCTTGTTGTAAATATTTTTGTCCATCCTAAGCGTGGAAGGGTATTCTCAGATGTGAGACCCTTGCTCATTGCACCATCAGGATTCAAGCAAACCGGGCCGAAGACGGCTGTAATGCCAGAAACCGGTCCCCGGGAGCTTGTTTCCTTCCCAGTGTAAGAATTGGCTTTTGTAGTTTGGTTTGCCCTGTTCCCATCATGCACTGGGACAGGAACAGACTAATTTGCATACAGCCAGGTTCTGAAACTGGGATGGTGCAGTGAGCTAAAAAACGGTGTTGGATCTAGCCCTGATCTCTTGACTGGGTGAGAGCTTTCTGCTTAATTCAGAGACTCTGTCCCTCACCACCCCTTGTTGTAAATATTACAAAGGTATGGCACACCTGAAGCCATCTTGATTGGAATAAAGTGGTAACTCTTAAAACATTTAATTTAAAAAGAAACAACATGAGGGGGTATATTTTGCCATAGAAAGTATGATTAGTGCTGCAGAATGAAAAATTAGGGCACATTTTGAGTGACTTCTCAAATCCTTTTCTATTTCATTAAAACATTCTGACATGCAGTCTCCCAAAATGGCCACCAGAGACAAAAGAGCACAAATGTAGCCCAAATATCACCCAGATGTAGCCGAAGTATAGCCCAATGACAGAATGTCCCAGAGTGTTCTAAAGAACAACTAGAGCGCTAACAGTCCTACTTATTACAAAGGTATAGCACACCTGGAGCCATCGTGATGGGAATAAAGTGGTAACTCTTAAAACATTTAATTTAAAAAGGAACAAAATGAGGGGGTATATTATGCAATAGAAGGTATTATTAGTGCTGCAGAAAGAAAAATTAGGGCACATTTTGAGTGACTTTTCAAATCCTCTTCTATTTCATTAAAAAATTCTGACATGCAGTCTCCCAAAATGGCCACCAGAGACAAAAGAGCCCAAATGTAGCCCAAATATCACCCAGATGTAGCCCAAGTATAGCCCAATGACAGAATGTCCCAGAGTGTTCTAAAGAACAACTAGAGCGCTAACAGTCCTACTTATTACAAAGGTATGGCACACCTGAAGCCATCTTGATTGGAATAAAGTGGTAACTCTTAAAACATTTAATTTAAAAAGGAACAAAATGAGGGGGTATATTTTGCCATATGAATTATGATTAGTGCTGCAGAAAGAAAAATTAGGGCACATTTTGAGTGACTTCTCAAACCCTCTTCAATTTCATTAAAAAAATTCTGACATGCAGACTGAAACATGCACTTTGAATACCAGCAGCAGACGTCCCTGGTGAGCAGTAGCTTTACTACAGTGATCTAATGTGCAACTAGAGTGCTAACATTCAGAATTTATGGCAAATGTGTGACACATCTGAATGCCTTCTTGATGGAACCAAAGTAAACAAGCATTGAAAATGCAGTAGATCTCGCCCTCGTTTAAGTTAAAGCCATTCTGTTTGTAATGAGGTGGCTTTTTAGCTTTGCTTTTATTAGTGTTTTTTCAACTTTCATGTAAATAACATTCATCTGTATGCATATAAGTATATGTATGCATGCATTTATGTTTGTATTTATATAGATATACAGATGATATATGTTTATATATGTATGTATATATATATATTCACTGAAAAAACCATAGGTTATAGACCATATATAGTTAGGAATTAGCATTTACAAAACCTTGAAAATTCACTGAAAAAACCATAGGTTATAGACCATATATAGTTAGGAATTAGCATTTACAAAACCTTGAAAATTCACTGAAAAAACCATAGGTTATAGACCATATATAGTTAGGAATTCGCATTTACAAAACCTTATTTTACTCACACAAAACCATTGAAATTCCATATATAGTTAGTTGCACTAACTATATATCGCGCACCCGCAATCCACTGCTGATGATGTCACATATTACATAATTCATGACATGGTCAGTGACATCACTGATGACATCACTGATGTATTACCTACTGGCGGTCCTTTGGGACTTTTGAAAATTCTATGTCTAATAACTTTGGCGTTTGTGGACGGAATCGGCTGAAATTTTCAGGAAAATGGCACATTTTGATTTTGAGCAGCCCTTGAAAATTTGGGGGGGTTTCGTCAAGGGGGGGCCGAGAAAAAAGGGGGGTCCCAAAACGCGTTTTTCCCATGTTAATTTCCAAAGGGCGTTTGGCCTCACTTTTAGCTCGAACGGCTGAATGAATTTGCACGAAACTTGGCAAAATTGTAGGGACTGTTAGCCCGATGTGCCTTTGCTGGGTCTCAATATATGTGCTCCGGTGGATTTTGAGAAATTAACGTTTTAAAAAATTTATATATCTGTGACAGCGTCCCAGATAGCGCTCCAGATCGCATACTTTTCGCGTAACGGAGCTTTGCGAAGCGAAGCTGATTGGCTCTCCGGTGTCTGTCAACATTCTAAACAGTCTGTAGCGGCTGCCATTTTGTCTCTCGGTAGGATCGAGAGACAAGAGGAGGTCAAAACGAAGGGGGAAATAAAGGAAAGGGGGCAAGGTAGACCCCTTCTGACCCCCTAGGATTGATGAGGGTGATATTAAAGTGCCCCGCGGGTCCCCAAAAAATAAAAATAAATTGTTTTTATCGTGGGGTGGGCCCGGTTCGCGTCCCGGAAAGCGGTCTGGGGAGCGTACTATAAGGAAACAAGAATGATTGACTTTCAACTTATTGTATGTTTATTGATTGTTCGTTTTGTTTTTTTTTGTTTTTTTTTATTTACGTAGCTATATGTAGGTACCAATGCAGAGTCTATAATTTAATAAACGCCGTTTCCTTTGTAAATATCTTGCCTGTTGTTATAGAAGTTATTGTGGTATATGGAATTCATACCATAGTCTGTCTGGAAAGCCGAAACAACATGGTGGCAGGAGATATAAAGAGATGTTAAATACACATTGGGGATTATATAGTGGGAGAAAGGAAGTAACTATGAACAAAGCTAGTATGTAACACCAAAAAGTTGCAAAGTATATTTTAAGTCTGACTTCACGTTATAATACATTTGCTACTAGTTTTCAACATATATATAAAAATAAATAATGTGTCAAACAATTTTTGAGTTAAGAAATAAAAATTTATTTTTCAGATTGTTTTTCAAAATGTAAAAGAAAATCTAAAAAATCGTGATCATTTTTTTCTTCATTTTTCAGTAGAAAATCTACTGCATCTACACATTGCACAAGTTCATTGTTTATTGTGTCGTCGTAGAAATCCATGTCAACTTCTGTCTCCATTTTTTTTTCTGTTTCAGTTTTCATGTTGTTTTGTTGTTCTTCCATTTTCAATTCTGAAAAATGAATTTTAAAAAAATATATCAGTACATATAGGGCGCTGTTGGGTTTCAGTACAGATAGGCAGTTTGGTTAATTAAAAAGTGTTTTTTTCTTTGGGCAGTGTATGGTATCAAATTGGAAGTAGAAATATGAAGAAAATTATCAAATAAACTCTTAGTCAATTCTGAATTATACTATAGAAGTCTAACTCTATCCTTAACTCAGGGCTGGCGCTAGGCATGGGCAGCTTGGGCTGCCGCTCATGGTCTCGCACTCAGCCCATCAGTATGGTGCCACACACTGGTGATGTGTCCTTTTGTTTTCCTGGAGATCTATCACAAAGAAAGGTGTCGCCTGCAATTAAGGTCCATTGGCGGGGGCCCCTCCTTGGGCCTCTCATGGATGGTGTCAGGAGGTATAAGGGAGGGAGAAGGAGACACTCCCTCAATTGCAAGGAGACCATTCACAGACACTGTTGGGGGCCCATTGTCCAGCATTTTGGCGCACCCTCAGTTTTAAAAATAATATCTTACCTTTTAAATATAATTTGAAGTTATCAGTTGATTTTTTGTTGTTCTGCACTTCACAAAGTAGTAGTCAAAATGGGTGTGTTTCTCTCTCTTTGTATATATATATTCAGGTACATAACCAATGAAATGTCATGATATAATAGTAGAAATTGTAAGTAATCTTTTAATTGGTTGTCATTTCCAAAACTTCCGATATGTTTTGTGAAGTAATTTACCTCAGGGATTTTAGAGAGTTCTACATGCTAAATGGCTAAATGGTATTCCAACAATATTTGTGAAAATGGTAGGGATTGGTATGTAGTATGAGCTAATGTTTAATTGGTGAAAGTGTCTCCAGTTGTTTTTCTGTAAATTACTTTCCCACCTTTTTTGAGCGAGTGCTTGTCAGTGTGTTTCCCAGTATGTGAACTTGCAGCGTTACGGGAGTCCTCCATTTTGTGTTTCGGTAGAATTGAGATACAAGATGGAGGGTAAATAATGTTCAGAATGGGTAGATTGGGGTAGTTTATACGTATCCTGTCTCCCTAAGTTTTCTGAGGGTGGCTCAGGACGCTCATATATGTTGTTAAAAAAAAATTGTTTTTTATCGCGTTGTAAGCTGCCGGTACGCGAACTAGTTAGCGTACCGGGAAGCGAATATAGGTGAAAATAAGTGAAAAAAGGTACATTCGAAATTTCAAAAGAGTACACTAAGTTAAGGTAGCTCTGAAAAGAGCTTTTGGGTTTTGTGTATGTTCGAGAAACTTATAAGTAGGAACCAATACACATTCTTAAATTTAGTATGAAAACTTTGTTCCCCTCATCTGAGAAATGCACGCCATCTCCTCTGTAGATATCTTGCATGTAGTAACGCAAGTTATTGTTGTAGATGCAGCCCATTCCATGGTCCCTCATGTAAGCTGAAACAGACTTATTTACATGCTTCCTCGATTTTTCTATTTGTGGACAAAATTGATTGGACCACCTCCATTTTTGTCTTTGGCATATATTGGAATATACCAAGGCAGTTTGAGGAAAAAGTGTCATCAAATGCTCAAAGGTGTCTTTTAGGAGCATTTCCAGACCTACCCCAGTCAAAGTGCCTAAATCGTTTCCGCCACAGTGCACTATTATGAGGTCAGGGTTTGGCAAATGTAAAAAGGTTTTCACCAATGGTATCAATTGGTGACATTTCAATCCTCTTCGGTCAATCCATTTAATTTCCACATTTTGTAAATTGAGGTTGTGTAAATTTTTGTTTTCAGCATACCTGTGAGCCCAGTGGATGTAGCTATGTCCAAGAATCCAGACTGAAAACATGGCTAGAGGAGTTTTTGCTGCAGTCAGATGAAGTGTGGGAATGAAATGGCAGTTGAAATAGTGAAGTTTGTAATGAAAACAAACTGTGGAGTTTGAGTGCAAATGATTCATTAGCAGTGATTGGTGTATTTCCATTGCTGAAAACAGAAAGTTAGGGTGCATGGATGTGTTCTTTGAAAGATGTAATTTGAATGGTTAATAAAAAATGATGTTATGAAAGATTTCAGTGTATTAGCAGGTGTGCTGAGAGTTCATAGTTCATTTGAAACATTGTTGTGTGAACTTGTGAACATGAGAGGTCTGGCAGGCGGTAGTTGCTATGGAAAAGAGGTAGAAAGGGCAGAGGGGGGAAGGGTGTTGATTTGAAAATAGTGACGGAAGAGTTTTGATTGGCTGACATGAGAGATATGTGTGATGAATATCAGCGTTTCAGTGCCTTTGTTGATTCCAGCCTCTGGAGTGCATACCTTTAATTCTGCTAAAGAATAATTGGTGTGTTTCTGAGTCTGTTTTGAATTTCAAAAAGAATTTGTAAAGGTGAGTTATCGTTTATATATTTTAGATAAAGACTAGTATGCTTTTTTGCGTAAATAAGAAAGTCAGCTGTGTATTTAAAATGATGTTTTGCGTCAAGTGTTTTGCATTCTGCTTTCAAAGGTGATTTTGGATTCTTTTACCAATTGTAATTGTAGATAATGTAAATTATTAGTACTGACAAGGTGTGTATGTACATAGGAGCTGTGCTGTGTTTTCAAATTTTGATCAGAAAATCTTGTGATGTGACTCCTGCAATGCGTCGCTTTTGCGGAACAGATATATGATGCATTTGTGTTGGTATTGTTACGGTGTATATGTAAAAAATGATGCATAAGTGTTGCACAGGCATTGTAAATACTCTCCTATGTGTGCTTAGCAATTTCAAGTCACTTCCCCCGGGTTCAAGGGCCTTGTGAATACGTCCCCATGTGTGTCTGGTCATTTAAAGTCACTTTCCCCGTAGTGCAAGGCCCTTGTAAATACGCCCCCATGTGTGCCTGAAAATTTTTCATTTTGATTGTTTGAGTTACATAGACATGTTAAAAGTTATTGAAAAAAAGGTGCAAGTTCCTGAAAAAAACTTTTTCATGTGTATTAGGGCATCTTAAGTCTGTTCCGCATGAAAGGTTTAAAAACTTTTTTTGAAATCAAATTTATGCACACTTAGGGCCCGATGTAGGTGGTCGTTTCAGGCCATTTACCGACTGGTTACGGCCGATTTCGGCCGTTTCCGACCGGTAAATGGCCAATCGTTATGTAGGGGTCTAAATCCAAGGCCACATGTAGGTAAATCTACATTTACAGAATCGGAAAAATTATCGGTTTGGTAAAATACCGAATCGGTAATTTTACCGATTCTGTAAATTTCCTATGTAGGGGGGACTCTTCTGAGTCTCAAAGGCCTTAACGAATCGGTATTTTAGCAAGAAATCCAACTTCATGGTAAAATACCGATTTCGGTGTGCATGCACATGTGTGCATGCACACCTATGTCATGTGAAAGGCAGACCTGTCCTTAGGGCAGGTATGCCTGCCACATGGCACCTGTGCCTGTTTTGAGGGTGCCACCCTTGTGAATTCTTTAATTACCGATTCGGTAAATACCAAATCGGTAATGCCTAATCATTCCTATGGGCTTCAAAGCCCATAGTAATGATTAATTGTTGGAGTTACATAGCCATGTTAAAAGAAAATGATGCATAAGTGTTGCAAATACCCTCCTATGTGTGCTTAGAAATTTCAAGTCACTTACCCCGGGTTCAAGGGCCTTGTAAATACGTCCCCATGTGTGTCTGGTCATTTGAAGTCACTTTCCCCGTGCTGCAAGGCCCTTGTAAATACGCCCCTATGTGTGCCTGTAAAATTTTCATTTTGATTGTTTGAGTTACATAGCCATGTTAAAAGTTATTGAAAAAAAGGTGCAAATATCTTAAAAAAAAGTTTTGATGTGTATTAGGGCATTTTAAGTGAGTTCCCCATGAATGTAGGTGTATAATTGTTTTACATAAAAGGTTTAAAAACTTTGTTTGAAATCAAATGCATGCACACTTAGGGCCCGTCGTAGGTGGTCGTTTCAGGCCATTTACCGACCGGTTACGGCCGATTTCGGCCGTTTCCGACCGGTAAATGGCCAATCGGTATGTAGGGGCCTAAATCCAAGGCCACATGTATATTTTAAATGATGTTTTGCATCAAGTGCTTGCTTTGAAAGGCGATTTTTACCAATTGTAATTGTAGTTA
This sequence comes from Lissotriton vulgaris, assembly GCF_964263255.1. Classification (NCBI taxonomy): domain Eukaryota; kingdom Metazoa; phylum Chordata; class Amphibia; order Caudata; family Salamandridae; genus Lissotriton; species Lissotriton vulgaris. Next base: position 17,270 of record NW_028255191.1, read on the forward strand.
ATGTAAAGTATTAGTACGGATAAGGTGTGTATGTACATAGGAGCTGTGCTGTGTTTTCAAATTATGACCAGAAGAGTCCTACCTACATATGGGGGGCTTTAAATCGGTATATTTATCGATGTTTTATTTTACCGAATCGGTAAAATTACCGATTCGGTAATTTTACCGATTCGGTAATATATTGCCCCTTACATGACAAATTTTGTTATCTGGTCGGTAACGGCCGAAAATACCGTTTTTCGGTCGTTACCGACCAACCTACATCTGGCCCTTAAAGTCTTAGAGACAGATTTATGATGGTTGTGCGCCTCTTTTGTGCTGTTGGAGCGTCACTTTTGTAATGCAGGAGAGATTTACAAGAAGCACCATGTTGCAAAACAGCAGCTGCGGGTCGAGGAGGGAGTTACGGTGGGGCAGGCATGCGGGGAGGGGGAGGGGCAGGGTGGAGGGACGTAAACACTGGCATATGGATTATTGCAGGTAAGTACACAATTTAATGTGTGTAAAGTTTCATGTGGGCTTTTTTTTGCAGGGTGGGTAGTCATTTGCATGAAAGCCCTGTAATTCTATCACTATCACAGTAAAATTTAAAAATTTTTAATGAATCATCTTTATAGCGTTGCTGAATCAAATTCTTACTGTTGATTTACTGTTTGGTATTAGTGGTTAATAGCATTTTTTATTATATTTTACCACAGATTCAACTGCAGATTATTGAGAAATTAGACAATGCCATCTAAAGATAGAATCCGAAAGTCTACGAAACGTCAAAGACAGCAGATTACTACATTTTTGCAGCAGTCCTCTACATTTAAATCACCTCAACGCACGAAGAAAACTTCGGGTAAGCGAACGAAATCATTTCTTAGAAACATTTGTAGAAACAAAAGTATAACTACAGAACAAGTTTTAGTGCCGAAAAAGAGAGCCAATTTAAATGGAAAGGAAAGGCCCGTCAAAAAAGTTTCTGCTACAGCTGGAGATAACTCTGTGCATGGCAGTAGAAGGGAAAATGTATTCAGGGACATTCGTAGGCGAATGTTCCGCAACAGGGTAATTGTCAATTTGCTAAAACAATTCAAGAAAGGCCAACAGAAAGTGGCATTTTATAAGAAAAAGAAAAATGTAGAGAAAATTATTGATAAGGCTTTCGAAATTAAGCGAAAGTTATTTATTTTGGTAATTAATAGAATTAGGAAACTAAACAAGGTAATCTATGTTTTCAAATCTAATAGTAGATGGAAGAGAGAAGTAAATCGAAGTAATTTTTGTGATGTTTTCTCAGGAGAATGGATGCATAGTTCAAATAGTGAGGCATTTTTTAATGAGGAGAGTTATTTTCAGGACAATGATTTGGTGCATGCAGTTGACACCAGTGGTCGAGCTTATGAGGTGAAAGACGGTCAACCGGTTGAAAAAGAAATACTTGTGTCTGCAGATGCAGAAGAGGCGTTAAGTGATGAGGTTTTAGGGAGACGTCCTAAGGGACCAGTGTACACTCGGAAGTGTAGTTCTATTTGCAGTGTGCGACAGGATTCCATCAATGTGCTTTGTGATTTTATACGGACATTTCATAAGAAAAGTGTAAAGCAAAAAATAAAGATGTTGCAAGAATTAGATCCTTGCAGAGTGAGACAAGTGACAGGTTTGCGTGGTCATTCACTGGCTTGTCTTTCCAGGAGAGTATGCCAGAGTGTATTTCATCATTTCAGGATGCTAGCAGTGCATCATAATAAAGTGAGGAAATTAGTGAGAATGTTGTATTATGCTAAGAGTCCAGCAATTATGCGTAAACAATTAAGCAGTGCTCTTTTGCATGGTTCCGAAGAAGATGTGAAGAATATTTGTCAAGAAATTGAGTTCTGTTACTTTGCTGGTAAAGAGAACAATGTTGATATTGAATCACTAGAAGAAGGTAATGTGGAAGACAGTGTACAGATTTTCAGTACAGATAAGTTTCATAAGGATATTTCCACGTTTATGGTGAAATCAAGTGAGAGGCCTAATTTTACTTGTGTGTGTTGTCGACGGACTTATTATAAGAATCAGACTAAGTTAGTGGATATATATGCAAAAAGTGATATGGAAAACAATAGTGAATGGAAGGATTTTGCCACATACTTGATGGTAGAAAATTGTTTTGATTTGGGAGCGGACCAACGTATGTGTACTTATTGTTTTAACAAATTAAACCAAAACCAGATGCCTGCTAGGGCGGTTCATAATAATCTGGAATTGGTAGAGATTCCTTCTGAATTGAAGGATTTAAATACTTATGAATCTATTTTGATTCAAAGTGTGCATCCCTTTCAAGCTATTGTAAGAATGGAGCCAAAGACAGGGAAGTTGCCTCCATCAGATTTACAGAGAGGATTAAAGGGAAGAGTTGTTTATTTGCCTCTAGATTTGAACAAAAACATTAACACAATTGGAGTAGAGAAAGTGGAAGAGGAACCTCTAGTTATCATAGTTAATGGTGTTCCGACAAAGAGTAAGAAAATATGGCAAGATTTAGTGGATGTTAGGAAAGTCAAAAAGGCAACAATGTATTTAAAAAAAAATAATAAGTACTATAAGAATGTATATGTTGCAGAAGAGGTAGTAAGTGAGGAAGAGGATAGCGATTTGTGTCCTGGTCAAATTGAAAAAGTAGAAGCCTCTAAAAAGGAAGAAATTTATGAACATTATAGTGTTCATCCTTTGCATTCCAAGGAAGCTATGGGGAATGCTATTGAGTTGTTTCAAATGAAACAAGCCAAAGGGAGTCCCATTAGTGTTTGGGAGGAAAGTTTGGAAGCTCGGTGTTTCCCACAGCTATTTCCCACAGGTCGAGGAGGACGATATGATGAGCGACCTGTTCAAATTCCTGCTTCAGAATACCGGACTTTACGATTGTATGCAGAAGATGCTAGGTTTCGACAATGCATTCCCTATTTGTTTCATCTCCTGTTTGAAAGCGATCTGTCAGGATTGTCATATGCAGTGAACCACATCTTGAAAAGTGGTATACAGATGCGAAACATCTCGGCAAGGGACTTTATGGATAAAGTCAATGTCCAAGACAGTATTTTGGATTCTCACCTAATTAATCTCATGGCGTGTCAGCGTGGTACTAATGAGTACTGGTACCGTCGTCATGGTGATTTAAAATGTATGCTGAGGAACTTAGGAACTCCGACATGGTTCCTCACTCTCAGCTGTGCCGAGTATAGCTGGGAAGACTTACTTGAATTTCTACGAGAGGCAAATGGAAACATTGAAAATATTGAATTCAAGACACCCGGAGAACTGTGCTCTTTAGATCCAGTGAATGTATGCAGGTACTTCAATCATAGATTTGAAGCTATGATGTCTTTCATCATGAATAAGAAGAATCCACCTCTTGGAGAGGTGTTGGATTTTTTCTGGAGAAAGGAGTACCAAGCAAGAGGTGCTCCTCATATACATATGCTGCTATGGATCAAGGATGCACCTAAATTTGGAACAGATCCGGATGACTTAGTGATGAGTTTCATAGAACAGTATTCTACGTGTGCTGTTCCAAACGCAAAGGAGAAGAAAAGCCTAAGAGAACAAGTTCTACGTTTCCAAAGCCATCGTTGTGGAAAGTACTGTCGTCGTAAATTCAGAAACAAGGACAAGTTCTACACCAAATGTCGTTTCAACTTTCCACGACCGGTGATTTCTAAAGGAAGAGTAAACAGTTTGATGTTTTCACTGCGACATAATGTGAAGAGGAAATCACCCAAAAACACATATAATTTGAAAAGAAACGAAGAGTCCAAGTACATCAACGACTACAACCCAGTGATTTTGTCCATGTGGAATGCTAACATGGATATACAGTTTGTGGCTGACAACTGTATGGCTGTGGCTCGGTATGTGACATCTTACATCACCAAAAAAGAAAAGACAGAACTGAAGGATATGTGGGAGGATATTTCCCATGAAAAGAGCCTCAGCAAGAAGTTGTACAGTTTCAGTTTGAAGATGTTGTCGCATCGAGAAATCGGAGCTTACGAATGTTCTGACCGGTTGTCTTCAGCAAGTCTCTATGCCAAATCCAGGAGTATCGTTTGGGCGAGTCTTGGTCTTGCTGCAACGCAAAATTGAGTTCTAAAACCTGTCCGGGAAATTGAGTATTTGGCGGAAAAGGAGCCAAACAGTACCGACATTTTGAAGACCAACATGTTGGATACATATTATCCAAATCGAAGTAGTCACCTGGAGAATGCTTGTCTGTATGATGTTCTTCAAAATTACATTTTCAAAAGGAACATCAAAGAAGATATTGATAAAGGAATGTATGCTGTAATTGGAAGTGAAGGATGTCTGGTCAAGCAAAATAAATGTCAATTGATAAATCATCGAAAATTGAATTGTGAATCTTCCGAAAGAAAAGAGTTTTTCTATTTAGCTCTTTTGCAACTTTTCAAGCCTTGGCGTGCAGAAGAGGAACTGCTTGGGGATTTTCTTTGTTACTAAGACTCCTTCAATGCAGCCAAGGAGTCCATAGAATGTCCTGTTTTTCCCAAATATCTACAAATGTTGAATGCAGAAATCGAGCAGGAAGCAACAATTGCAGCCGAGATTGCTAGAGACAGTTCTCAGGACAGTCAGAGTTCTGTTTCATTGAGTCAGGATCCACTAGGAGAACCAGTTATCGAAAATGAAGCTGCCACTGCCATGATTGAAGTGGAAAGAGCCATGGCACATGCTCAGAAGGATGCAGTTAACTTAGAAGAATTGGAAAGACAACTCAACGTTGAGCAGAGGAAAATATATGACGAAGTTACCAGCCAAATTGATCATGGATTAAGTCATGAGAAGGAAGAGTGCTCATGTACGTCGTTGAAGCCTGTCCGACTGTACGTGAGTGGAGAAGCAGGAACTGGGAAAAGTTTCCTCATTAAAGCAATTTCATGTTATCTGCAGAAAAGGACTGAGTCATCGCTGTCTTGTGTTGTGACCGCTCCAACTGGACTGGCAGCTCATAACATTAAAGGGATTACTTTGCATCGGTTACTGATGCTGCCAGTGGAGCATGATAACAAATTACAATACCACAAGTTATCTGGAGATGCTTGTTGTGAAGTATCTAGAGTCCTGAAGAAGATGAAACTTCTTATCATTGACGAAGTAAGCATGGTTTCAAATGTCATGCTTGCTTTTGTGCATTTGAGAATGCAGGAAGTTCTTAAAACAGAGTATGATGTGTTATTCGGTGGCAAACACATCATTGTTTTTGGTGATCTTCTGCAGCTGACACCAGTGAAAGGACAACCAGTGTTTAAACTGCTTACACATGAAGATACCAAGAAGTGCCTAGGGAGCATTGGCAACGTTAACATATGGTTAAACTTCAGTTATGCTGAGCTGCGTGAAAATATGCGTCAGGCGAAGGACGAAGATTACAAGAATATTCTGCAAGATGTTAGAATCGGGAAAGTGACTGAGCGTGGTAAAGAAGCTTTACATGCACGCTTACTGTCAAATTTATATCCAGAAAAAGACGTTTTGCCAGAGGATATTTTTCAGAAAATTAAAGAGAAGAAATGTGGAATATGTTTGAAGCCAACTCTTGCAGAATGTTCCATCTTCAACAACAAAATGTTGAAATTAGAAAAACAAGACATTGTAAAACTTGAAGCTATTGACAAAATAGAGCATATGGGAGCAACAATTATTTTGTCAGAGAATTTGAAATCTAAATTGGATTCATTAGAGAAGACTATATCTAAAACTGCGGGTTTTGAAAAGACTTTGAATGTATGCTTAAATTGCCGAATCATTTTGAGAAGGAATTTACATGTTGAAAGAGGTCTGGTAAATGGATCAATGGGTAATGTTGTTGATTTTGAGAGATACAGAAGTAGAGATGGAATTGAATTTTTAAAAATTAAATTTGATGGCATTGAGGAAGTACAGCTAATTGGTTGTTGCTCTGCTAGGTTTTTGCTTGTTAAAGACTTATATGTTCGCCGTAAGCAGTTTCCTGTTTGCTTGGCATATGCGGTGACAATCCATAAATCGCAAGGTTTAAGTGTAGACACTGCTTTGGTGAATATTGGCAGTTCTGTGTTCAAGGAGGGTATGGCTTATGTAGCATTGTCACGAGTCAGAACTTTATCGGGATTGTACTTGATTGACTGTGATGTCACAAACATTTGTGCGGATCTAGATTGTGTTAAGGAATACAATAGGTTAAGAAGAGAGTATGCGCCACATTTGCCTCAATATCCTTTGTTTGAGAAACGTGTGGTAGGCCGGAAAAGAAGAAATATCAGTAATAGTAGGGAGGTTGATGCAAAAAGACCAAAAGTCGATGAACCCAAAAGTGGAAGCAGGAATAAAATGAATTCTGTTGAAAATGTTGTTGGTTTTAAATTTGAAAATAGTTCTGGTGTCAACTGTTATGCTAATGTAGTTGTTAATGTTCTCTTTTCACTAGAGACTTTCAAAGAACAGATTGTGATCAATTCGGAACAAAGTTTATGCTGTTTGTTGAATTCTGTGTTAGAGAAATGTAGTGCTGATAAAACGAGAGTTGAAAGTGTGTCTGAAATTCGTTTTCTGTTAGACGAATGTTCAGGTCAAACAGAATTCTCTGAAAATATTCAGCAGGATTGTCAGGAGTTTTTAATGTATATGCTTGATGTATTGCAAGATGAAGGTGTAGATGTAGATTATCTATTTGGCCTTTCTTATCAATGGCAACATGACTGCGAGAACTGTAGGCTATCAAGTACTAATAGTGTAGACTCAGAAAGATTTATATATTTAACTTTGCCTGACAGTAAATCAGTATCCTTCAATAAGCTAGTAAAGGCAGCCGATCAAAACATGGAGTGCAGCCAATGTAAGTCTGGAATGCTGTCCACGTTAATTTTACGAAGTTATGGCCAGTATGTCATTTTAATGTTCCAACGATGTAGGCCTGATGGAACTAAATTGACAACTTTAATTATTAATTTTGTGGCTTCGCAGTTGTCAATATCAGGAAGGACTTTTAAAACTACTGCAATTATATTTCATAATGGTCCTTCAACTAATTCAGGACATTATACAGCTTATTTGAAATCTGGAAACGGTTGGTCATTCTGCAATGATTCTGTTTTAACTTTCCAAAAAAGATTGCCTTTCCACCTTCAAAATTCTTACCTGGTGTTTTTACAACCAAAATTTTAGGAAAAAAAGCTTGGGATTTGTTCAGAGGAATTTCAAGATGTTCTAATGGCTCCTACTCTCTATGGCCTTGTGGATAATTGTAGTACAGAGCGAAAACTGTTTGTTTTTATAAGCAAAGTCAAGTAGCAGATCAAAATAAGGAGTAGAGGAAATGTAAACACAACAGGTGATGGACCGAATGTGGATCAATGTCACACACTCTCCCCAGGAAACAAGGAGTAGAGGAAATGTAAGTCTGCAATGCTGTCCACATTACTTATGGAAACTTATGGATGAAATGTCATTTTACAATTTCAACAACATAAACTGGAAGAAAATAAGTTGTCCAGTCTAATTAAAAATGTTTTGGCTACATAGTCATCGATTTCAGGAAGAACATTTGCAACTGCAGCTATTATATAATATACTGGTCCTTTGACAACATCTGGATATTACACAGCTTATTTACAATTTATAAAATAGCTAGTCTTTCAGCAAACATTACTAATTGACTATGAAGCAATGTTGCCTTTTGACTTGTTTTTTGAAGTCAGAATTTATTGTAGGTAATTGGACTAGAATGATTCTAGGTGTTGCTGTAATTTAGTGTGCTGTTTCAAATTGGTTTGTATGTCTCAGTTTTCTTAAAACAATTGAGTTTATCTTTCAGGAAGTGGCGGGCAGAAAATAGTAACAGCACAACAGAGTATAAGCTGTTCATAGGATATCCTTTGACGTCATAGAAAGTAAGTTAGTTTGGAGAAGTTCTTATTTCTGCTTATTTATATTATTTGGGTTTTTTAAACACAATCATTTTGATTGTGTTTTTTTTCCCCGCTGTTATATGATGAATACCTTCAACTCACTGTTTTCAGTGAAATTTGATATTTTCTGATAACAGCAAAAATAAACCATTAAATATGTTTAATTAATTTTCTACTTTGAATTGTGATTTCTAATATATATATGGATTGGTGTGGCTCACTGATTAGAGGTGGTAGACCTGGAAGTAGAGGTCAGCCCGGGGCCAGGGTTCAATTCCTTACGTGGCAGGGTCTTGGGCCATGGTCAGCGGTCTCGATAATTCTTGCCTCGGTGCCTATTCCAACCATGGGTCCCACTCAGCAACTCTGGGCAATAGCTTGCTTAATCTCTACTAACGGCCCCATCAGTGCCGGGGATGCATGGCTTCATCTTGGGGATGCCCAGGAGGGATCAACTCTCAGGGAAAGCCAGGATGGGTTCCCCGGCGGTATACAGCGCTGGGACGCCTCTTTGCTGGGGCAGCTGTGCGCTTTACAAGTATACCACATTTAACATTCATTTTGTCCCATGCTCACACTTTTTTTACCACCTTCTATTAATATAAATTTTTTTGTTCTTTCTTACACAGATTAAAAGTGTAAAAAAGATAATTTAGTACGGTAATGACAATTAAAAGGTAAGTGTTTAGTACTCTTTACGTTACATGTCTATCAGATTTAACTTTTATTAGTTCCACTGCTTTTTTTCTTTAACCCTTAGTTTCCTGTCTTTGCTACTTCCTTCATTTCTTTTTCTTTTACTTACTTATACTACTCTTTTCACTTCTTCTATCAGTCCCTCTTTCAACAGTAACTGTGTTTCTCCCTCTATTTGTCTTTCTTTTCACATTACTCTCTGTTTATTTATTCGTCTTTTTTTAAAAAATATTTTTTTTAGTTCGCTCCCGGTTCGCGTACTCGAACGCTAACCGGGAAGCGAATCAAAAGAAATAGAGGATGCTAGAGTGCTAAACATTCTAGCAATTTTTTTAAAAAGGGAAGGTAGTTCTGAAAAGAACTTTTTTTTATTCTTTTTGATGTTTTATATTTTTTTTGTGTTTTTTTTGAGGAAGGGGAAACAAAAATGATTCACTTCAAAGGGCTCAACAGGAGCAACAAAAAAATAATTTACTTTCTTGGACAATTTGGACATTGATGATTTTCATATGCTCGATTTATTAGAGTAATACTCCTCTCTCCACATGAAATTAATTTTCCACATGCTAGACATGTAAATTTCATCTGCCCAAAGTTCTTTTGGAGATTTGGGACCGTTTCTCTTGCCTCTGACTCACTTATTGCTAAGTCATTGGTGGATATTTTAGCCGGTCGGGGGTTATCCATCAGATCTCGAAGTTGTGCTTTAGAATAATTAAGAGGGTGCCAACTCTCCATGTGCCGATGCATGGTATGATTACCATAGCTATATTTTTTTTCGGTCCCTCTCGAGAGTTTTTTTTTGCAGATGAGGCAGGTAACGTATCTGGCATTAACTTTCTTTTCATGAGAAGGATGAGAAAAAAATTGCCAGATAAAATTCACTTTGATATGGGACGTTCTTGGCATTTCTTTCAGAAAGCCACTTGTCCCTTGCTCCTGTTCCTCGTCTTCCTCTTCTTCTTCTTCCTGGTCGAAGATGACCTGGCTAGTCGATCCTCTCTTCTTTGGTGATGGTGGAGGTGGTGGAGATCCACCAGCTGCAGCTAATACAAATGCCATGTCTTAGCAAACAAAAACAGGTCTTTCTCTCATAAAAATGAAAGTCGGAGTGAGGAAAAAAGGTGGGACTTTCATCATTTGAGAAAATAAAATGTTCTAAACCAATGAAAAGTGTTTGTTTTACGTCATATGATCAAGCGTTCCATCATTAGGAAACTAAAAGTAAAATCAACCAATGAAAAGTTTTATTAACTAGTCACATGACCTGTTATGCTTACGTTCCGCGTTCTGCACCGCGCCTTGGATCGATTCCGAGGCTTTACGTTTCGCGCCTTTGTTCGCGTTCCAGAACGCTTCCGGGTGCGCTAACGCAGCACCTCATAAGAGGCATTACGTAGTAACGCGATATGTTGCGTTTACGGGACGCGTCACGATGTGCCTTTCTAACGCGGTATTTGCACTAACGGAACGTTTTCCGTTTCGCGGATCGGCAGCGAAACAAGAAAAAATAATTTAAACTATAATATAAATTGAATTAAAAAAATATAATACAAATATATATAAAATATATTTGTGAATTAGAATAAGAACATATGTTACAGCTACAGATATTAGCTTTTAAAAAACCAATGAAATTCACTGAAAAAACCATAGGTTATAGACCATATATAGTTAGGGATTTGCATTTACAAAACCTTATTTTACTCGCATAAAACCATTGAAATTCGCATATATAGTTAGTTGCGCTAACTATATATCGCGCACCCGCAATCCACTGCTGATGATGTCACATATTACATCATTCATGACATGGTCAGTGACATCACTGGTGACATCACTGATGACATCTCAAATGACATCACTGATGACATCACAGATGACAACATCCAGTGACAGTATGTTTCTGTAAAGTTAAAATATGTCTTACATATTGAAGAATGAGCGGATGTATAAGTGTCTGGATGAAGGATTTAGTAGGTGCATGACTGACTGTATGAGTGAGTGATTTAATGTGTCTCGCTGAGTGCATGGGTTAGTGACTAAACTGTCTTAATATGTGCATCATTATGTCTGTTGTTCTGTAAACTGCTGCATGTGTTGATCAGTAGCTAAATGAGTAACTATATGGGTTATTGATTGGTTGCCCAAGTATTTGTATGGGAGACTGAGTGTGTGTGTGGGAGGCTGGGAGGTGTGTGACTCTGTGCATAGATGTGTGAGTAGTTGATTCACTATATGTATGGGTTCAAAAGTGCATGTGGAAACAGCTGTATGGGCGGTTGACTGTCTGCATGAGTGTATTGGTGAGTGAATGGATTTGTAAAACACAGTACATGTGAGAGTTGACATATATAAATAACTGTGCATAAGAGCCAGTGAATGTGTGAGTGGCTGTATGGATCATTGTGAACATGTATCAGGGATTGTATAAGAGAGTAAATATGTGTTAGTATATGTTTGAATAAGTAAGGTGTGTATAACTGTATAGTTGAGAAAATGGAGGTGTGATTGATTCTTTGCATGACTGACTAGGTGTGTGAGTAACTCCATGGATAAGTGACAGTCTGTGAGTGTCTGTTTATACTGAATGTATCTAAGGTTATATTAGAGTCTGAAGATGTTCATTGTATTATCACATAAATGATATCATCAGTGATGTGATCAGTGATGTCAAATGAGATGTCATCAGTGATATCATTTGAGATGTCGTCAGTGATGTCATCAGTGATGTCATTTGAGATGTCATCAGTGATGTCATCAGTGATGTCACTGACCATGTCATGAATGATGTAATATGTGACATCATCAGCAGTGGATTGCGGGTGCGCGATATATAGTTAGAGCAACTAACTATATATGCGAATTTCAATGGTTTTATGCGAGTAAAATAAGGTTTTGTAAATGCAAATCCCTAACTATATATGGTCTATAACCTATGTTTTTTTCAGTGAATATATATATATATATATATATATATATATATATATATATATATATATATATATATATATATATATATATCCTGGCTCACTGCTCCAAAGTACGGGGCACTCTTGCGGCGGGTGCTGTTCCAAGCGCGTCGGAGCCTCGCGCTTCAAATATAAAAGCTCTGTCCCTCCCGATCCCGGGTGGAAATAAGGACAGCACACGCGGGAATTCTCATTAGAAGCAACCTTTACTTGCACAGACGCGTTTCGGAAGCCACGCTTCCTTCCTCAATGTTTGTTACACACATTTATCTCTGTTTCAAATTTTATTTTCCCTGTTGTGTTATGAGATTAGTGTGCAATCCAAAGCGTCGGGACACTCTTCCGAGTAGCCGTACGCTATACAAAATCCCTGCATAACATAACATAACATAACATAACATAACATAACATAACATATATATATATATATATATATATATATATTACCTACTGGCGGTCGCCAGTAGGTATATATAGTTAGGATTTTTTTCCTATGGGATTTCTGAAAATTCTATGTGGAATAACTTTGGCGTTTGTAGACGGAATTGGCTGAAATTTCCAGGAAAATGGCACATTTTGTTTCTGAGCAGCCCCTGAAAATTTGGTGGGGTTTCGTCAAGGGGGGGCCGAGAAAAAAGGGGGGTCCCAAAACGTGTTTTTAACATTAAGTTTTCCATAGGGCGGTTGGACTCACTTTTAGCTAGAACGGCTGAATGGATTTACACAAAACTTGGCAAAATTGTAGATATGGTTTGCTCGACATGCCTTTGCTATGTCTCAATATATGTGCTCCAGTGGATTTTGAGAAATTAACGTTTTAAAAAACAGATATATCTGTGACAGCGCTCCGGTTAGCGCCCCGGTTCGCGTACCTGACGCGTAACGGAACTTCGCGAAGCGAAGCTGATTGGCTCTCCGGTGTCTGTCAACATTCTAAACAGTCCGGACCGGCCGCCATCTTTTCTCTCGGTAGGATCGAGAGACAAGAGGAGGAGAAAAACAAAGGGGGAATTTAATGACAGGGGGCAAGGTAGACCCCTCTTGACCCCCTAGGAATGATGTTGGGGTTATTAAAGGGTCCCGTGGGGCAAATAAAAAAATTAGATTTTTCGCGGTAGAAGCGCTTTCCAGTACGCGAACCGGGTCGCTCACCGGTAGCGTAATGGGAGTTCGCCATTTTGTGTTCGGTGGAATTTAATCACAAGATGGAGGAAAAACAATATGGGAAATGGGTATAAGGCGGCACAGGAGACGTATCCTGACCCCCTAGGTTTTCTGAGGGTGGCTGAGGAGGCTCATATATGTTGGAATAAAAAAAAATTTGAATTTTTCACTCGGTTAGCTGCCGGTACGCGAACCAGGTAGCGAACCGGGAAGCGAACATAAGTGAAAATTAGTGAAAAAAGGTACATTCGAAATTTTAAAAAAGTAATTATAGTTAAGGTAGCTCTGAAAAGAGCTTTTGTGTTCTGTGTAAGTTCTAGGTACTTATAAGTAGGTACCAATGCACAGTCTTAAATTTTGTATGAAAACTCTGTTGCCCTCATCTGAGAAGTGCACACCATCTCCTCTGTAGATATCTTGCATGTAGTAACGCAAGTTATTGTTGTAGATGGCGTCCATTCCATGGTCTCTCATATAAGCTGAAACAGACTTATTTACATGCTTCCTCGCTTTCTCAATTTGTGGACAAAATTGATTGGACCCCCTCCATTTCTGTCTTTGGCATATATTGGAATATATCAAGGCAGTTTGAGGAAAAAGTGCCATTAATTGCTCAAAGGTGTCCTTTAAGAGCATTTCCAGACCTTAATATGTATTCATCTTGTCTCATGCTCACTCATCTTTTACTACCTTCTATTAATTTAAAAATTTTAGTTTTTACTTACACAGATTAAAAGTATAAAAATAACAAGTGACTAAGTTAACGGCAATTATAAGGTAAGTGTTTAGTACTCTTTACGTTACATCTCTATCACATTTAACTTTTATTAGTTCCACTGCTTCATTTCTTTAACCCTCAGTTTCCTGCTTTTGCTACTTCCCTCATTTCTTTTTCTATTACTTACTTACACTACTCTTTTCACTCCTTTTCTCAGTCCCTCTTTAAACAGTATCTCTGTGTTACTCCCTCTATTTCTCTTTCTTTTAACATTACTCTCTGTTTACTTTTTAAAAAAAAAAAAATGTTTTAGTTCGCTTCCCGGTTCGTGTACCGGAGCGCGAACCGGGAAGCGAATCAAAAGAAATAGAGGTTGCCAGAGTGCTAAACATTCTAGCAATTTCTTATAAAGGGGAGGTAGTTCTGAAAAGAACTTTTTTTTAATTATTTTTGTTGTTTTATATTTTTTTTATTATTTTTCTGAACTTTTTTTAGTTGTTTTGTATTTTTTGAACGGTTTTATATTTTTTTTGTTTTTTTTGGGGGGGGAAACGAAAATGATTCATTATAAAGGGCTCAACAGGAGCAACAAAAAAAAAGATAATTTATTTTCTGGGGCGTTTTGTACATCGATGATTTTCAAAAGCTGTATTGATTAGAGTTATACTCCTCTCTCCATAGGTAATTAATTTGCCGCAAAATATACAGGTAAATTTCATGTTCCCAAAGTTCATCTGTATATTTGGGACCGTCTCCCTCGCCTCTGGTCCTGTCACTGCCTCTTGATTGGATGTACTAGCCACAGGTGGAGGGTTATTCTGCAGGTCACGTATTTGTGCAGCACTGTAGTTCATAGGTGCCATCTTTCCATATGTCGATGCATGGTATAATTCCCATAGCTATATTTCTTTTCTGTCCCTCTGGACAGTTCATTTTGGCAGATCAGGCAGGTAACATACCGGGCATTTACCTTTTTTTGTCCTTCGGGAAATTAAAAAAATTGCCAAATATAACTTTCTTTGCAATGGGACCTCCTTGGCTGTTCAGGTAAAAACCTCCCAGTCCCTTGCTCCTCTTCCTCTTCTTCCTCTTCTTCCTCCTCTTGTTGAAGGATGACCTGAGGAGGTGGCCCTCTCTTCCTAGGTGGTTGTGGTGGTGGTGGAGGTCCACCAGCTGCAGCAATCAATGAAGCCATTTGTAAGGTATTGAAAAAAGGTATTTCTCTCATGAAAATGAAAGTCAGAGTGAGGAAAAAAGGTGGGGCTTTCATCATTTGGGAAAACAAAATGTTCTAAACCAATGAAAAGTGTTATTTTTAGGTCATATGACCAAGCCTTCCCTCATTAGGAAACCAAAAGTAAAATGAACCAATGAAAAGTTTTATAAACAAGTCACATGACCTGTTATGCTTACGTTACGGGCTCTGCGCTGCGCCCCGGATCGCTTCCGGGGCGCTGCGCTTCACGCCTCGGTTCGCGTTCCGGAGCGCTTCCGGGTGCGCTAACGCGGTGCGTCATAAGACCCATTACGCGGCAACGCGATACGTCGCGCTTTCGCGAAGCGTCATGATGTTGTTTTCTAACGCGGTAGTTGCGCTATCGGAACGTTTACCGGTTCGCGGACCGGGTCGCGGAACCAAATTGAGCTACTGGGAAGCTGCCCGGTTCGCGGACCGGCAGCAAAACAAAAAAAATAAATAAAAAAAATATATATAAATAAAAAAATTATATACCAAACATATAAAATATATTTTTGCATTAAAAGAAGAATACATTTTACAGCTTTTGATATTTGCTATTAAAAAACCATTGAAATTCACTGAAAAAATCATAGGTTATAGACCATATATAGTTAGGAATTAGCATTTACAAAACCTTAAAAATTCACTGAAAAAACCATGTCATGAATGATGTAATATGTGACATCATCAGCAGTGGATTGCGGGTGCGCGATATATAGTCACTGCAACTAACTATATATGCGAATTTCAATGGTTTTGTGCGAGTAAAATAAGGTTTTGTAAATGCTAATCCCTAACTATATATGGTCTATAACCTATGGTTTTTTCAGTGAATATATATATATATATTGTGACCAAGCCTGCTGGGTCAGGCGAAACGCGTCGTAAGCGACTTATGAAATAAAGAGAAGGTTCTTCCACTACGCTGTGTCGTCTTCTTCGATAATTGGTTCGAAGTTTTGAGCGCTTGATATATATATATATATATATGTATATATATATATAAATATATATATATATATATATATATATATATATATATATATATATATATATATATATATATATATATATATATATATATATATATATATATATATATATATATATATATTACCTACTGGCGGTCGCCAGTAGGTATATATAGTTAGGATTTTTTCCCTATGGGATTTCTGAAAATTCTATGCCTAATAACTTTGGCGTTTGTGGGCGGAATTGGCTGAAATTTTCAGGAAAATGGCACATTTTGTTTCTGAGCAGCCCTTGAAAATTTGGGGGGGTTTTGTGGAGGGGGGGCCGAGAAAAAAGGGGGGTCCCAAAACGCGTTTTTTCCATGTTAATTTGCATAGGGCGGTTGGACTCACTTTTAGCCCGAACGGCTGAATGGATTTGCACGAAACTTGGCAAAATTGTAGGGACTGTTAGCCCGATGTGCCTTTGCTAGGTCTCAATATATGTGCTTCAGTGGATTTTGAGAAATTAACGTTTAAATCAAGATATATATCTGTAACAGCGCTCCGGGCAGCGATCCGGTTAGCGAACCTTTCGCGTATCGGAACTTTGCGATGCGAAGCTGATTGGCCCTCCAGTGTCTGTCAACATTCTAAACAGTCCGGAGCGGCCGCCATCTTGTCTCTCGGTAGGATCGAGAGACAAGAGGAGGCCAAAACAAAGGGGGAAATTACCATAAGGGGGCATAGTAGATCCTCGTTGACCCCCTAGGTTTTATGTGGAGGTTTTAAAAGGGCCTAGGAGGGTTCAAAAAAAAAATTTTTTTTTTGCGTGGTAAGCGCCAAGTTCGCGAACCGGAAAGCGTTCTGGGCAGCGAACTTTAAGGATAAAAGAATGATAGACTTTTCTAATACTGTATGTTAATTATTTGTTGTTTTTGTTCGTTTTTTTATTTATTTATTTATTTTGATTTAAAAAAAAATTATTTATTATTTTCATAGTTCATTAAAACTTCCAGCATTATATCATCTGGTATCTCGTCAAACATGGATGTTTCTGTCTCTTGTAAGGTTTGAATAAATTGTTCGTCAAAAGATTGATCCATAAAATCTTCATCCACATTTTCTTCAGTTACAATGTCTTCGGATGTAATCTCGAAGGAAACATTAGTTTTTTCTTGGTCCCCTTCCATGTTTTTTGCTGTAAATTGCATAAAAAAAATAATTATATTAGAAGACTTAGGGCACTGTTGGGTTTAAGTTCAGACAGGTAGTTCTGTTTTTTTAACAGTGAACTTAAAGTAAGTAAATTCATAATTATAGCAGAGAAGTGTAAGTCAATCAATAAATATAACAGAGGAGTCTATCTGTATCTATAACTATAGCAGGGGGACAGTAAATAATTATCAAAAAACGTTTTTACAAATTAATTTAAAGTGCCACTTACAAATTATCAATTTAATTTACAGGGAGGTGAAAAGGCTCTTGAAATGTAGTTCAGGAAGTAGTAGTCAAAATGGCTGTGTTTCCTTCTCTTCCTTTATATATATTCAGGTACATAACCAATCAAATGTCAGGAAAAAAAAATTGAAAATGAAAGTAACATTTTCATTGGTTGTCAATTCCAACACTTCAGATGTGTTTTGTGAAGTAATTTACCTCACGGTACTTAGAGAGGTCTACAGGCTTAATGGCTAAATGGAATTTCAATCAAATTTGTGAAAATGAAAGGGATTGTTATGTAGTATGAGCTAATCTATATTTGGTGAGAGTGTCTCTAGTCGTTTTTCTGTAAATTACTTTCCCACCTTTTTTTAGGACCGCTTTCCGGAAAGCGGCCCGGTTAGCGAACCTTAAGCGTCACGGGAGTCCACCATTTTGTGTTTCGGTCGCATTAAGATACAAGATGGAGGGCAAATAATGTTTAGAATGGGTAGAAGGGGTCATGGTAGACTTATCTTGACCCCCTAGGTTTTCTGAGGGTGGCTGAGGAGGCTTATATGTGCGGAAAAAAAACATTTTTTTTAAAAATCCGCGAGGTTAGCTTTCGGTTAGCGAACCGGGTAGCGCTCCGGGGAGCGTATTTTGTGGAAAATTAGTGAAAAAAGTTAGAGAAAAATAATAATTGTGAGTGATCAGATGTAGGGTAGCTCTGAGAAGAGCTTTTGGGTTTATGGTACATTTAGGTACTTATAAGTAGGTACCAATGCACAGTCTTAAATTCAGAATGAAAATTCTGTTGCCCTCATCTGAGAAGTGAACTCCATCTCCTCTGTAGATATCTTGCATGTAGTAACGCAAGTTATTGTTGTACAGAGAGCCCATTCCATGGTCTCTCATGTAAGCTGAAACAGATTTGTTTACATGCTTCCTCGCTTTCTCAATTTGTGGACAAAATTGGTTGGACCACCTCCATTTCTGTCTTTGGCATATATTGGAATATACCAAGGCAGTTTGAGGAAAAAGTGCCATTAATTGCTCAAAGGTGTCCTTTAAAAGCATTTCCAGACCTACCCCTGTCAAAGTGCCCAAATCATTACCTCCACAGTGCACTATTAACAGGTCAGGTTTTGGCAAATGCATAAAGGTTTTCACCAATGGTATCAATTGGTGACATTTTAATCCTCTTTGGCCCAACCACTTAATTTCCACATCTTGTAAATTGAGGTTAGGTAAATTTCTGTTCTCAGCATACCTTTGAGCCCAGTGGATGTAACTATGTCCAACAATCCAGACCTTAAACATGGTGGGAGAAGGTTGTTCTGCAGTCAGATGAAGTGTGGTAATGAAAGGGCAGTTGAAACAGTAGGAGTTTCTAAAGAAAAAAAACTGTGGATTTCCAATGCTAATGATTCATTAGCAGTGATTGGTGCATTTCCATTTCTGAAAACAGAAAGTTAGGGTGCATGGATGTGTTCTTTGAAACATGTAATTTGAATGGTCAAGGAAGAAACATTTAATGAAAGATTGCACTGGATACGCAGGTGCACTGAGAGTTCAGAGTTCAATTGAAACATTGTTGTGTGAATTTGCAAACATGAGAGGTCTTCCAGGAGGTGGTTGCTATGGAAACAAGGCAGAGAGGGCAGAGGGGGGAAGGGTTTTGATTTGAAAAAAGTGAGGGAAGAGGTATGATTGGCTAATATGAGAGATATGTGAAATGAATATCTGTATTTCTGTGCTTTCAATAGCTGCAGCCTTTGGAGTGCATCCTTTTTCTTCTGCTGAAGACAATTTGGTGTATTTCTGAGACTGTTTTCAAAACTCAAAAAATATTTGCTAAGGTGAGAAAAGATTTATTTATTTTAGATAGAGAATAGTATGAATTAAGGAGAAAATAATGAAGAAAGCAGTGTTTTTAAACTGTGGCTTTGTCTGTAGCCTCACCTTAAAGAAACCTCTTGAAAGGACACATCTTATTTGCATCCTGAAACAATCATTTAAAATGTTAGACACAATTTTATGATGGCTTTACATCTTTTTTGCGCTGCTATTGCATCACTATTGTGAGACATTAGCAGTGCAAAAGAAGCACCATGTTCCAAAATAGGCCTCAGTTCATCAACATCAAGATACAGTTTGTTTAAAATATATATGTTTAGGATTGTGTAGGGGACGTAGAGAAGCAGAGGCTTCTGTAAATGTCAAAGTTGTTGAAAAACTGTTTGTTCTTGAACCTTTTCCCTTGTCTTTTCTAATTTTTAAATACATGTTTTAATATTTTTGGAAATGTTTGTTCTCTCTTTTACAGATTGAAAGTATGAAATTTTTTTTAAAAAAAGGTAACAAGAATTATAAGGTAAATGTTTTCTACTCTTTTTACCCGCAATGCACTGCTGATGATGGCACTGACCATGTCATGAATGATGTAATAAGAGGACATGACTTACTTCATTGGTAGGCCTTCACATGCATTATCTGCTCTGTATTCTTCAACAAGTGTAAAATTGATCTGTAACCCTGAGTAGGTCTCACCTTAAACAAACCTCAGGACAGATCACACCTTATCATCATCCTGAATTAATAAATAGATCTATTAAACAGTATCTCTGGTTTACTCCCTATAGCTGTCTTTCTTTTAACATTACTCTCTGTTTACTTCCCTTATACTAACTCTTCTTTTTTTAAAAAAAATATTTTTTTGGTTCGCTTCAAGTTCGCGAACCGGGCAGCGAACGGGAAAGCGAACCAAAAGAAATAGAGCTTGCCAGAGTGATAAACATTCTAGCAATTTTATTTGAAAGGGGAGGTAGTTCTGAAAAGAACTTTTTTTTTTTGTTTTTGTTGTTTTATTTATTTATTTTTTTTTCTGAACATTTTTTGATTTTTTTGTATTTTTAGAACAGTTTTATGTTTTTTTTGTGTTTTTTATGGAGGGGAAACAACAAAAAAACAGGCATTGAAAAGGGCTCAACAGGAGCAAAAAAAAAATTACTGCTTGGGTGGGTTAGGGCACTTATGGTTTTCGTACACCATATTGATCAAGTTCACGCTCATGTTCCCATATGAGAGCATAGCACCACAATATATACAGGTAAACTTCATATGTTTGAAATTTGGCTGAATGTTTGGCACAGTTTCCTGTGCCTCTCTTCCTGTCAAAGATATAGTTGACGTAGATCTGGCCACAGGAGTTGTCGGGGGATTATCTTGTAGGTCCCTTAACTCTGCCCGGCTGTAGTTTAAGGGATGCCACCTGGCCATATGGCGATGCATAGTATAGTTGCCCATACTATATTTTTTCTCTGTGCCTCTAGACAATCTGTATTTACAGATGAGGCAGGTGGCATATTTAGCATTGACCTTCTTGTCCCCTGGAGGGATGGAAAAAAACTGCCATATGAAACTTGTTTTCCTTCTAGAAACACGGGGCAACTCCTGTATAAATTCTGGTTCATCTCTATCCTCTTCTTCTTCTTCCTCCTCTTCCTCCTCTCTGTTGGAGATGAATTGACTTGGTGGTCCTCTCTTCTTATGAGGAGGTGGAGGTGGTGGTGGGGGTGCACCAGCTGCAGCAAGTATAGAAGCCATTGCTGAACTCCAGGAAAATGGTCTTTCTCTCACCAAGATGAAAGTCAGAGTGAGGAAAGAAGGAGGGGTTTACATGATTTGGGAAAAGCAAAAGTTCTGAACCAATGAAAAGTGTTATTTTTAGGTCACATGACCTAGTCATACATCATTTGGAAACCAAAAGTGAAATGAACCAATGAAAAGTTTGATAAACAAGTCACATGACCTGTTCCGCTTACGTTACGCGGTGCGCGCCGCGTCCCGGATCGTTTCCGGTTCGCGGTCCGGAGCACTTCCGGGAGCGCTAACGCGGCGCGTCATTTGACGCATTACGCGACAACGTGATACGTCGCGCTTCCGCGACGCGTCACAGTTGCGCTAACGTAACGTTTACCGGTTCGCGGACTAGGTCGCGGCATCAAGATGAGCTAACGGAAAGCTTCCCGGTTCGCGAACTGGAAGCGAAGAAAAAAAATATTAAAAAAAAAATTATTAATAAACATCTAAAATATATTTTAAGATTTAAAGAAGAATACATTTTACAGTTACAGATGTTAGCTTTTAAAAAACCAATGAAATTCACAGAAAAAACCATAGGTTATAGACCATATATAGTTAGGAATTTGCATTTACAAAACCTTGAAAATTCACTGAAAAAACCATAGGTTATAGACCATATATAGTTAGGGATTTGCATTTACAAAACCTTATTTTACTCGCATAAAACCATTGAAATTCCATATATAGTTAGTTGCGCTAACTATATATCGCGCACCCGCAATCCACTGCTGATGATGTCACATATTACATCATTCATGACATGGTCAGTGACATCACTGATGACATCACTGATGACATCTCAAATGACGTCACTGATGACATCACTGATGACAACATCTAGTGACTGTATGTTTCTGTAAAGTTAAAATATGTCTTACATATTGAAGAATGAGTGGATGTATAAGTGTCTGGATGAAGGATTTAGTAGGTGCATGACTGACTGTATGAGTGAGTGATTAAATGTGTCTCACTGAGTGCATGGGTTAGTGACTAAACTGTCTTAATTTGTGCATCATTATGTCTGTTGTTCTGTAAACTGTTGCATGTGTTGATAAGTAGCTATATGAGTAACTATATGGGTTATTGATTGGTTGCCCAAGTATTTGTATGGGAGACTGAGTGTGTGTGTGGGTGGCTGGGAGGTGTATGACTCTGTGCATAGATGTGTGAGCTGTTGATTCACTAGATGTATGGTTTCAAAAGTGCATGTGGAAACAGCTGTATGGGCGGTTGACTGTGTGCATGAGTGTATTGGTGAGTGAATGGATATCTCAGTGCTACATGTCAAAGTAAGTACATATGTAAAACACAGTACATGTGAGAGTTGACATATATTAATAACTGTGCATAAGAGCCAGTGAATGTGTGAGTGGCTGTATGGATCATTGTGAACTTGTATCAGGGATTGTATAAGAGAGTAAATATGTGTTAGTATATGTTTGAATAAGTAAAGTTTGTATAACTGTATAGTTGAGGAAATGGAGGTGTGATTGATTCTTTGCATGACTGACTAGGTGTGTGAGTAACTCCATGGATGAGTGACAGTCTGTGAGTGTCTGTTTACACTGATTGTATCTAAGGCTATATTAGAGTCTGAAGAGGTTCATCGTATTATCACATGAATGATATCATCAGTGATGTGATCAGTAATATCAAATGAGATGTCATCAGTGATGTCATTTGAGATGTCATCAGTGATGTCATTTGAGATGTCATCAGTGATGTCATCAGTGACGTCATTTGAGATGTCATCAGTGATGTCATCAGTGATGTCACTGACCATGTCATGAATGATGTAATATGTGACATCATCAGCAGTGGATTGCGGGTGCGCGATATATAGTTAGCGCAACTAACTATATATGGAATTTCAATGGTTTTATGCGAGTAAAATAAGGTTTTGTAAATGCAAATCCCTAACTATATATGGTCTATAACCTATGGTTTTTTCAGTGAATTTTCAAGGTTTTGTAAATGCAAATTCCTAACTATATATGGTCTATAACCTATGTTTTTTTCTGTGAATATATATATATATATATATATATATATATATATATTCACTGAAAAAACCATAGGTTATAGACCATATATAGTTAGGAATTAGCATGTACAAAACCTTGAAAATTCACTGAAAAAAACATAGGTTATAGACTATATATAGTTAGGAATTCGCATTTACAAAACCTTATTTTACTCACACAAAACCATTGAAATTCCATATATAGTTAGTTGCACTAACTATATATCGCGCACCCGCAATCCACTGCTGATGATGTCACATATTACATCATTCATGACATGGTCAGTGACATCACTGATGACATCACTGATGACATCTCAAATGACATCACTGATGACATCTCATTTGACATTACTGATCACATCACTGATGATATCATTCATGTGATAATACGATGAACCTCTTCAGACTCTAATATAACCTTAGATACAATCAGTGTAAACAGACACTCACAGACTGTCACTCATCCATGGAGTTACTCACACACCTAGTCAGTCATGCAAAGAATCAATCACACCTCCATTTCCTCAACTATACAGTTATACAAACTTTACTTATTCAAACATATACTAACACATATTTACTCTCTTATACAATCCCTGATACAAGTTCACAATGATCCATACAGCCACTCACACATTCACTGGCTCTTATGCACAGTTATTTATATATGTCAACTCTCACATGTACTGTGTTTTACATATGTACTTACTTTGACATGTAGCACTGAGATATCCATTCACTCACCAATACACTCATGCACACAGTCAACCGCCCATACAGCTGTTTCCACATGCACTTTTGAAACCATACATCTAGTGAATCAACTGCTCACACATCTATGCACAGAGTCATACACCTCTCAGCCACCCACACACACACTCAGTCTCCCATACAAATACTTGGGCAACCAATCAATAACCCATATAGTTACTCATATAGCTACTTATCAACACATGAAACAGTTTACAGAACAACAGACATAATGATGCACAAATTAAGACAGTTTAGTCACTAACCCATGCACTCAGTGAGACACATTTAATCACTCACTCATACAGTCAGTCATGCACCTACTAAATCCTTCATCCAGACACTTATACATCCACTCATTCTTCAATATGTAAGACATATTTTAACTTTACAGAAACATACAGTCACTGGATGTTGTCATCAGTGATGTCATCAGTGATGTCATTTGAGATGTCATCAGTGATGTCATCAGTGATGTCACTGACCATGTCATGAATGATGTAATATGTGACATCATCAGCAGTGGATTGCGGGTGCGCGATATATAGTTAGTGCAAGTAACTATATATGGAATTTCAATGGTTTTGTGTGAGTAAAATAAGGTTTTGTAAATGCGAATTCCTAACTATATATGGTCTATAACCTATGGTTTTTTCAGTGAATTTTCAAGGTTTTGTAAATGCTAATTCCTAACTATATATGGTCTATAACCTATGGTTTTTTCAGTGAATTTTCAAGGTTTTGTAAATGCTAATTCCTAACTATATATGGTCTATAACCTATGGTTTTTTCAGTGAATATATATATATACATACATATATAAACATATATCATCTGTATATCTATATAAATACAAACATAAATGCATGCATACATATACTTATATGCATACAGATGCATGTTATTTACATGAAAGTTGAAAAAACACTAATAAAAGCAAAGCTAAAAAGCCACCTCATTACAAACAGAATGGCTTTAACTTAAACGAGGGCGAGATCTATTGCATTTTCAATGCTTGTTTACTTTGGTTCCATCAAGAAGGCATTCAGATGTGTCACACATTTGCCATAAATTCTGAATGTTAGCACTCTAGTTGCACATTAGATCACTGTAGTAAAGCTACTGCTCACCAGGGACGTCTGCTGCTGGTATTCAAAGTGCATGTTTCAGTCTGCATGTCAGAATTTATTTAATGAAATAGAAGAGGATTTGAGAAGTCACTCAAAATGATCCCTAATTTTTCTTTCTGAAGCACTAATCATACTTTCTGTGGCAAAATTAACCCCCTCATGTTGTTCCTTTTTAAATTGAGTGTTTTCAGACTTACCACTTCATTCCAATCAAGATGGCTTCTGGTGTGCCATACTTTTGTCATAAGTAAGACTGTTAGCGCTCTAGTTGTTCTTTAGAACACTCTGGGACATTCTGTCATTGGGCTATACTTGGGGTACATCTGGGTGATATTTGGGCTACATTTAGGCTCTTTTGTCTCTGGTGGCCATCTTGGGAGACTGTAAGTCAGAATGTTTTAATGAAATTGAAGAGGGTTTGAGAAGTCACTCAAAATGTGCCCTAATTTTTCTTTCTGCAGCACTAATCATAATTCATATGGCAAAATATACCCCCTCATTTTGTTCCTTTTTAAATTAAATGTTTTAAGAGTTACCACTTTATTCCAATCAAGATGGCTTCAGGTGTGCCATACCTTTGTAGTAAGTAGGACTGTTAGCGCTCTAGTTGTTCTTTAGAACACTCTGGGACATTCTGTCATTGGGCTATACTTGGGCTACATCTGGGTGATATTTGGGCTACATTTGGGCTCTTTTGTCTCTGGTGGCCATTTTGGGAGACTGCATGTCAGAATGTTTTAATGAAATAGAAAAGGATTTGAGAAGTCACTCAAAATGTGCCCTAATTTTTCATTCTGCAGCACTAATCATACTTTCTATGGCAAAATATACCCCCTCATGTTGTTTCTTTTTAAATTAAATGTTTTAAGAGTTACCACTTTATTCCAATCAAGATGGCTTCAGGTGTTCCATACCTTTGTAATAAGTAGGACTGTTAGCGCTCTAGTTGTTCTTTAGAACACTCTGGGACATTCTGTCATTGGGCTATACTTGGGCTACATCTGGGTGATATTTGGGCTACATTTGGGCTCTTTTGTCTCTGGTGGCCATTTTGGGAGACTGCATGTCAGAATGTTTTAATGAAATAGAAAAGGATTTGAGAAGTCACTCAAAATGTGCCCTAATTTTTCATTCTGCAGCACTAATCATACTTTCTATGGCAAAATATACCCCCTCATGTTGTTTCTTTTTAAATTAAATGTTTTAAGAGTTACCACTTTATTCCAATCAAGATGGCTTCAGGTGTGCCATACCTTTGTAATAAGTAGGACTGTTAGCGCTCTAGTTGTTCTTTAGAACACTCTAGGAGGCTGCAGTAGAACACAAAGGAATCAACTGACAGTCTCTGTCCTTGTTGGATGTACATGTTTTACTGAGAATGTCAGACTTCATTTTCACATGACTGAGAAAGATAATGTGAATTTACAGAAAATATGCTTTCAGTTTAGCTTATAGATCCCCTTCCAAACCACTGTGGGAAAATCATGAGATATTAGTTTTCTTTCAAACAATATTCATGATATCACAGCAGAAGGTTTTTTCACATGGTAAAATCACCTTAGAACCCACCACAATTCCTAAAACGAGTATGGTACCATCAACAAATGATTTATAATGTAACTAAAGTCCTAAAACCCTCTAATAACTACAATGCTTTTTAATGAGGTGCTATCATGTATATTGGTCCCAAGATGGCTGCCAACACTTCTTGGATGAAGTGCTGACAGCCAATCAGATCAGATGTGTGGTTAGGCTCCGCCCAGATATATATCTTTTTTTTAACCTAAATTACTCAAAATCCACTGGAGCACATATATTGAGACCTAGCAAAGGCACATCGGGCTAACAGTCCCTACAATCTTGCCAAGTTTCGTGCAAATCCATTCAGCCGTTCGAGCTAAAAGTGAGGCCAACCGCCCTATGGAAATTAACATGGGAAAAACGTGTTTTGGGACCCTCCTTTTTTCTCGGCCCCCCTGTTGGACCTGGGCCTCTTGGCAGGGTCATCCCTAAACTTTTTGCCTTCCTCCAATACTCTCTCTGACCTATTTTGTTTGGTTTAATGACTCTGGGCACTTTACCACTGCTGACCAGTGCTAAAGTGCATATGCTCTCCCTACTGTAAATTGTACATGTGATTGATGTCCATGATTGGTTCATTGGATTCACTGTTAGTCCCTAGTAAAGTGCACTAGGAGTGCCAGGGCTTGTGAATGCCAATACTGCTAGTGGGCCTGCAGCGCTGGTTGCGCCACCCACAGAAGCAGCCTTAAGATGTGTCTGGGGTCTGCCATCGCAGAACCCGCGTGCAGTCTCGTACTGTCATGCCGGCTGGGCAAGTGCACCCACTCGCCAGCCCCTGAACCTTCCCTTGACTTCATGTTAGTCACCCCTATGGTAGGCCTGAGGGCAGGGTGCATTGTAAGTGTAAGGTAGGACAAGCCCTGATGTGTGTGGCATGTCCTAGTAGTGAATTACAACTAAATTCGTATTTCACTATTGTAAGGCTACCTGCTTCCTTTAGGCCAGAATGGGCTGCTGGAATTATTACACTCTATAATCCCAGCAGGCTCAGGGAGCATGGTAGAGAGTCATGTTTAGTATGCCTGAACTCAGGATGATAAAATACTTCTTTTAGTAAAGTTTATTTTAATATCCTGTGTTTGCAAATGCTACTTTTAGAAAGTTAGCATTTGCTTGCCTAACCATTTCAGCCCGCCTCTGCTGGTATGTGTATCTGACTGTCTGGGATGTGTGAGTGACAGGGCTGGGGGATGACAGGTGGTGAATGCGCAGATTACACCTTAGTGGGAGGTAGGAGCGGCTCTTGACTCTGAATCTAGCTGTGCTCTGCCACCACAATGCTGGCTCCACCCTCCTGGGGAGCGACTGATGACTCAGCCGACACCTGGCCCAGGAAGGGCCAAGCCCCATCAACAAGGTACTTCTGGCTGCCCCTGTCCACACAATGCTGGCTCCACCTCCTGTGGGGCGTCTGATGTGCCTGCCCCCACACTGAAAGCAGAAGCCGGATTGCACCCACCAGAGTGCTCAAGGACTGAAAGTGGCTATGCAAAGGCCCCCTTGGCCTGCAAGAACAAAAGAAATGCAGTATAAAAGTAGGAGCCCTGCTCCTTGTAAATTAGATCCTGTTTGTGCTACAGAAGGGACTCTGCCCGACGAGAAGGACCTGGAAGGACAAGGAAGAGTGCTGTCTCTTGCCTGTGTCTGGTGCCTTGCTGCAGAAGGAGAGGAAAAGGAAAGACTACAAGAAGACTTGTGCTTTGTGAAACTTTGTGCCAAACTCTGCTAAAAGATCTCCAAGGGCTTGCTGCTGAACTTGCCCCCTGACCAGCACCCCAGGACCAGTGGGCGCTACACCCTGAAGAAAGCGACTGTGTGTGCTGCTTATCGCTGCAGTACTGACGGAAGAGTCTGGGAGCGATGGGCAGTCCTGCCACGCTCCCCGTAATCCAAGGCATCGACATCCCCCCAAGCACCGTGACCGGGGCCCAAAGCAACAGCGAGAGCAACGTGAGGTCCAGCCGCCGCTGGCCCGAACACCGTGACCGCATCTGCACTGGGAGCCCGAGAGCAACGCGAAGGACGACCCGTCCGGTCCAAGCTCCCGAATTGACTGCGCTTCGAGCCGTCAATCCACCTGCGAAGACGGACAGCCGCCCTGTGATAACTCCCCTCTGGTCGGTATCCTGCCCGACAGCTCAGCTGTGAGCGCACAGTTGCAACCGGCCCTTGGCTGGGTACGTCCTGCACTTGGGGACCGTACTGCCACTGGCCGCCACCACACAGCCGCCGCCTCCAGGGTCGGAGCGAACGACGAGGAAAGGACCCTGCCGCCACAGAGCACCGCCGCCCCGGATGACCCGTGACCTGCCCGGCTGAGAGCCGCAGCGAACAGCGACCCCGGAAAAGCAACGCGACGTGGGACAGCTCCCCTGGAAGCCGCCCGCTCCACAAGAATTTGAAAGGTACTGTGTTGTATCCTCACGGTGCGAGCGTCCTGCAACCCGAGCTCGCACCGCGCTATCTGCTCCCGACGCGAGCCGCCTCTGAAACCGAGGCTCGCACGGCTCCTGGTCCTCGAGGCCCACGCGGGAAGCGTGGACTTTGGCCGGCCAGGCCCGATCTCCCATTTGGAACAAGCGGAGACAGCGGAAAGCGCATTGAGGCGCTACGAGACACTGAACCTTGTTGACCCTGGGCAGAAGGCCCAAAAGATTGCTTATTGCTAAGAAAGAACTGTGGCAACCTGAACTTAAGTAACCTGGAGCCGCTATTGAAAGTTTGACAACTGTATTTACAAGCCTGCTTGAAATTTATATAAAGATATATATTTTTACAAATACAGTTTGGTGTCATTGTGTGGTGGGTTGGTTGTGATGGTGTAATATTGCAAATGTTTAACCCTATGTGCCCCAGAGATTAGCCAACGACTGCTTAAGCCACACTACCTAGAGGGTAAGCAGAGGTTGTCTTGACGGTAACCCTCAGCCCTGACGAGGAAGAGAGAGTCCCTGCTTGTCGCTAGTGTTGCACTGCACCAACTAGAGACTCCCCCTTCCTACATTTGTCATTGGGCTATACTTGGGCTACATCTGGGTGATATTTGGGCTACATTTGGGCTCTTTTGTCTCTGGTGGCCATTTTGGGAGACTGCATGTCAGAATGTTTTAATGAAATAGAAAAGGATTTGAGAAGTCACTCAAAATGTGCCCTAATTTTTCATTCTGCAGCACTAATCATACTTTCTATGGCAAAATATACCCCCTCATGTTGTTTCTTTTTAAATTAAATGTTTTAAGAGTTACCACTTTATTCCAATCAAGATGGCTTCAGGTGTGCCATACCTTTGTAATAAGTAGGACTGTTAGCGCTCTAGTTGTTCTTTAGAACACTCTAGGAGGCTGCAGTAGAACACAAAGGAATCAACTGACAGTCTCTGTCCTTGTTGGATGTACATGTTTTACTGAGAATGTCAGACTTCATATTCACATGACTGAGAAAGATAATGTGAATTTACAGAAAATATGCTTTCAGTTTAGCTTATAGATCCCCTTCCAAACCACTGTGGGAAAATCATGAGATATTAGTTTTCTTTCAAACAATATTCATGATATCACAGCAGAAGGTTTTTTCACATGGTAAAATCACCTTAGAACCCACCACAATTCCTAAAACGAGTATGGTACCATCAACAAATGATTTATAATGTAACTAAAGTCCTAAAACCCTCTATTAACTACAATGCTTTTTAATGAGGTGCTATCATGTATATTGGTCCCAAGATGGCTGCCAACACTTCTTGGATGAAGTGCTGACAGCCAATCAGATCAGATGTGTGGTTAGGCTCCGCCCAGATATATATCTTTTTTTGAACCTAAATTACTCAAAATCCACTGGAGCACATATATTGAGATCTAGCAAAGGCACATCGGGCTAACAGTCCCTACAATTTTGCCAAGTTTCGTGCAAATCCATTCAGCTGTTCGAGCTAAAAGTGAGGCCAACCGCCCTATCGAAATTAACATGGGAAAAACGTGTTTTGGGCCCACCTTTTTTTCTCGGCCCCCCCTTGATGAAACCCCCCCAAATTGTGAGGTGCTGCTCAGAAACAAAATGTTCCATTTTCCTGAAAATTTCAGCCAATTCCGTCCACAAACGCCAAAGTTATTAGACATAGAATTTTCAAAAATCCCAT
Organism: Lissotriton vulgaris; assembly: GCF_964263255.1. Lineage (NCBI taxonomy): Eukaryota > Metazoa > Chordata > Amphibia > Caudata > Salamandridae > Lissotriton > Lissotriton vulgaris. The sequence goes on from NW_028255191.1 coordinate 47,636, forward strand.
AGAGAAAAAATCCTAACTATATATACCTACTGGCGACCGCCAGTAGGTAATATATATATATATATATATATATATA